>NC_139233.1:26084474-26119474 GCF_977018435.1 Lepisma saccharinum | reverse complement strand
CATCACTTAGAACAACTCTTATCAAAATATAAATAAAATTTTCTGCATGATAAAGATGTGTGCGAAAAAATAAGAGGGAATTCAAAGGTTGAAAATGCCGGCTTTCGCGCTGTGCCTTGGCACAAGCATATAATGAATCAAAATCAACGCACTGTATTAATATGCGAATAACGTTAATATACACAGGGGAAAACAGTGGCTCTAATACTTGTTTTGAATCCCAGGCCTGTAAAATTGCGAAAATACAATTTACTTAGGAACTAGAGCATTCCACCGAATAACGCTGTATGGCATATTTCAGTGAATGCGAGAACAACGGATACAACCTGTTGCATGTTACTTGCCTACAATTGGAAAAACATAAAACCATATGCAAACACAGTATCAATCTTTAGGCAACATCCGACCACATGACTGACCAGCTTGGGAGCCTGTAGCCGCAGGGCCGCAGTATGATTCCACTGGTAACTCAGAACATTCCCAAAAGTGCTATACAGCGTTATTCGCGGAATGCTTCAATTACTAAATGATCCTTGATCACAAGCAGTGCTGAATATGTATAAATGAGAATTACATGACAGGAAAAAAAAATATTAAAACTAAAAGTTTGTTAGAATATTTTATGTAAATATTAAGAAATACATACTTTAACCTTAAGAATATTTATATTATCTATTATAATAATTTGAATGAAACGTACGAGTATATGCAGGGCCCGAAGTGTGTTTTATATCCTACTGCCATGTCAATTTATCACTATAAAATGTATAAATATAAATATTAAATTTGATTTAAAAGTATAGAAACGGAAAGGCAACAGTATCATATAATATTTTGAAAGGAATTACAACATTTGTTTATTTTTTTTTACGCAGGTTGTCACAGAGAGAAGTTCCACTTTTTCCAAAATGAATACTACTGCCCTGAAAATCATCCTGATTTATGGCATAGGTGCGAATGTACACACCGTCAAAACAGAAGAAACTGTTTATCAGTTATCGAAATCTATTTCCGCTGTGGTGGACAAGTACTTTCAGGAATCTCAACTAGCCACAATTCTCTATGAAAAGGACAATGAGCTTCATCAATTGTATGTTCTTGAATTTCTCAAAATTACTAGATTATCTACTGTGCTAAGGACGCAGCAAACGTTATGCAACCAAGATATTATCAAAGGAAAGCAGGTATCAAGAGATGCTGACGTGGTAATTATACTGGCTTCTGATACATTAGCCTTACATAATACTATGTGCAATTGGACACATCCTTTACGCTGGAACAACAGATCCAATTACCTTATTATATTGACAAATTCAGATACTGTCACTGACAATGGTTATGATATATTGAACATGTTTTGGAAAGCAAATATGCTCAAGGTAGCTGTTGTAATTGTAAATCTTGAGTCTGTTTCGAGTACTATTTGCAATAGCAATGAATATGGATATAGAGTGCTTGTAATTTCTTTCAATACTTTTCTAAATAAAATATACATTGAATGCCTGCCAGTACAGAATCTACAATAATCTAATAATGTATTTACGTCAGCGTAGGGGAGACCGGGACACTTGGTCACAATTTTCACATTTTATTTTTTTGTGGCTCCCACGTAAGGCCGAAAATTATAATTTTTTACATGCAAATACTTAGTTATCTTGTCCACAACATATGTTCCTCTGTACAATGTAACTCATCCTGAACTGGACTTATTAACTCTTCTTTATGATCACTACAGTTGTGACAATTTACCCCATATGCGGGGTAAGTTGTCACAATATCTGGGGCAAGTTGTCACATGCTATTTTAGTGGCAGTTTCATTAAATAGGTATATATTATTAATGCAACTCCTAGAAAAAGACTGGCAATGTTACTAGCACTAAATACTTAGCATGTAAAAGAGACTTAAAAGCTAATTAAATTAAAAGGTAAATTATGCTAGTTAAACAAGAAATAAAGTAGGTGGGCCTGTATATTTTCTTCATCCCAAAAGATACATATATTGTTACATCAATGTTTGTAGGTAAACCAGAACTTTCATGAAAACAAGACTAGCTTACAGAGTAGCTAATGAATCAAAACTACAAACTTAAAGGTTACAGAAAACTGTTTCAGTAAGAACATTTGCAAAAGATAGGGCCTACACATCCAACACACGAAATTTGCCAGTGGCATTCAACTTTCTTGTGATTTTAGAGTTAATAAATTGCAAAAATATTCCTATATATATGTCCGAAGCTTGTTTTAGGTATGATACTAGTAAGTCTTCCTCATGTTCCGCAAATACTCTGTTACATGTTGAGTAACCCAATGTGAATGAGCATTGCCCGGACTGTAGTTCACTATCTGTAACATGTGCACAAAATTTCGCCAATGTTCTGTAGTGGACATGAAATTCTTTGGCAGCTTTACGTATTGATACGGTGTTGTCGTTTCTTTTCACGGCTCTTGCTGCAGCCAGTAGGTCTCCCATGGGCGGTCATTCTCTTGTATGTTCTCACCATCTGCGAAGCAACTGAACCACTTATTAAAAGAGAAATACACCACTTGTATCATGACTAACACACAGTGGGGCACATTGTCACAGTGACAACATGCCCCGTCTTATTTGTGACAACTTGCCCCACGCGTCGTAGTTCCTATTTTTTAAAAATATCTGTACCAAGCAATAAGATAAGCGCATTCAGAGTACCACATTATGAAGCTCTATTTCTAACCTACATAACACACACGAAAATACTTACCGCTCACGCTTTCACGAACACACAGTACGAAAATTCCAGGACTCAAAAAATTTACACTGAAGCACTGAAAACAGACAAAGCTCAACTGACTGAGCCACGTGTTTCCCGCGCACCTCTAAACGAGTACAGTTGTAAGTGATATCTAGTAGGTAAAAGAGAAAGCAGCACCAGCTCGCTGACGTTTAGGCTTTTCTCAGAATTGCTACTGTGACAACGTGCCCCTTGTGACAATGTGCCCCGGTCTCCCCTACTCGTCTTTGAAAACCACAAATCTCCATGGGTATTCGTTGAAAGCAAGTAGTCAAGAGAATAACATCATGCCAATTTTTGCCGCTTGGAGAGAAGACGGTGTAATCAAATCAGATGGTTATCTTAAGAAAGTTTTCGAAACTGTAAGGAAGTCGATGCATTACACTCAAATAATAGTATTTCATGACGAAGCGAAAAACCTCAAGCAAAGTATCCCAAACGGGACATATATGAACACCCTGAGTGATCTGCCACTCTCCGTTAAACTTCTTGGAGGAAAACGTTGGCTTTCTAATGCAGAGCATCGGAGTGCCAAAAGGATCTCCTTATGTTCAGCGAATCAACATTCTCATTAGGAGACTGCGTGAGGCTGGAATTATAGACAAGTGGTCTCTAGACACCGTGAGAGAATCTAGGATTGGTGTAAGTTGCGAATCTCCTTGTGATGTGAATATAGTACTCTCGATGGTGCATTTGATGCCAATGTTTTCTCTCTTATAATTTGGTTGTTGTTTTGCTTTGATTGTATATTGTGTGGAACTTTTGCTGGTAAGTGTAATAAGAAACATTCAACACAGAATATCAAAACAAATGTAAGATAGGGTTTGTGAACAGAATGGTACTTTGATGATGTGAAAGATTGTAAAAATAGAGAAAAGAAGAGAGTGAAATAAGCGGTAGAGACTATGGAATAGCAATAAGTCAGGGAGAGAGAGAGAGAGAGAGAGAGAGAGAGAGACACGTCCACAATTGTCACCACATGTTCTAAAAGTTTTACGATTTTAAGATCAAATCCCTGAGTTGGGATTCTCGCTTGTAGTGAAGACAGTGTCCTCTAAGCTTTCAGGAACGTTCCCTATGCTATGCAAAATCTGATGAAATTGTTTTCTGTGAATGAACAGACGTTCAGGGTTGACACCATTTCCATAGGCATTTAGTAGTTGCACTATTTCTCTTTATTTTCAAGTAGAAATTGTTCGACTTCCAGCATAAATTGAAAAGACTGTTTCGAAACACGAACGAAATCAAACTTTTATTTATGATTTCAAAGAATAACCTCCTTCATCTTCGATCAATTGAATGAAACTGCTCATTTGTATTATATTCAGGATTTTCATATGTTTTGGGAATTTGTCTCCTCCTAGGCATCTTGGGGAACTTACTTCTCATTGAAAGCTCCTTCAGCAAAATATCTTGCTTTCTTTCAAAGTCGTCACTTATCAGCATTCTTTGATCGTGATGTAGGAGGAGATATTTCTTTTGCAGCGCAAAATTAACAAAGCTTTTTGGTCAAATAATTTCACAAGAATACAAAAAGTTAAAGAAAATGTCAAAGTCGTGCATCTGTCTTTGAAAAGCGTCAATCCTCATTTTCTTCAATCACTGTTTGAAACAGATATAAGACATTGTTGTGTAATTTGAAAGGATAAACGAGAGTACGTTATATCTGATTGTCCACCTTGTGGGACAGTCTGGTCAGACGTAACGTGTTTCACCACAGTTCAAAGATCTAAAACACGCCACTAGCTTAACTTTTTGCTGGGCACGTTGGAAATAATACGTGGATGGGCACTATGAGCATTTTGAGACCCCAGCTTTATGTTTTAAGGAAATTGAAATTGTTGGATAATGCATTGCATGCAAATCATTACTGTAATTCAAATAAGGGTTTTCACCTTAAAAAATTAATTTATTATAGTAAGATATGTCAATCAGAATAAACTTTAGAAGAAACAATAAATCGAAATATTCATTGGGTCCTCAAAGGCCCCAAGTGCCCGTACGAAGTGGCATTATATTTAGGACCAATTAACAATAACAATAAAATTAGTGTTTCGGTTATAATATGACGATGCTATCGAAAATAATTTAAAAAAAAGTTATTTCAACCATTGGTGACACAGGTATATATAATTTAGTCGTTACCTTGAAAAAATACAAGTGGGGTCTCAAAAGACCACCACGTGCCCAGCAGGGTTAAGGAAATCGCTGACATGACTAACTTGAGCTTTGCTGATTTTGAGTGCATCTCTCCCCTCGTTAATCGATTTTATTGTATCGGGTGCCACAAACATCAACGAGTGTGCTAGGCAATTTATACACAGAAAACTTTACTTGCATGTGAATAAGATGTTTCGTTCAAGATAATAATGTTGATTCAGTTTTCTTAAATTCTATAATTTTATGCAGCTGAACGCTTGACGAAAGAATGGAATTATATCTTAATAAAGAGTTGATCCCTGTGTTAGTTTTATTCTGAATTAATTCATGTATAAACGACGTTATTCATTTTATTGCAAAAAAATGACATTATTTTGTTTTTAGTGATGGGCTTGCTCCCGTATGATGTGACGCACTCGATTAGAAATTACGCTACATGCCAAGGTATAATTTCCAAATAAATTGTTACAGTCTGTGTGTTCGACACGGGAAGTTGATTTCATCAACATCTGTCGCTAGCCTCTCTTAAGATTATTCATATTGCATGACAGTCGAAAAGGATGGGAACTTTTTATAACGAACGTTCTTGAATTTCAGTCCTCAATTATTGAAAATCCTTTGCCTTGGTAAGTTTGTAAGTACTGCAAATACTTCTTACAGCATCGCAAGTATAATTATTCTTTTGTATTTTGCTCAGGTAAGACTGCAAAGTGACGCTATAGATCGATCAAGGTGACAAGCAGTGCCGCGGCAGCAATCGCAAAAGTGTAGCTGGACTTTCCGCACCGCGGTGTTGTCACACGTAGCCAGCGTGTACAGCACGGGCCAACATAAAATTAACACTTCACAAAGTGACGCAGAAACTGCAAGATGTTGATTAAATAAAGGAATGTTATATCTTGCGGCAGCAATTAAATGTAGCGGAAATTCGTAATGTCAAATGAAAACACGCTTTATGCAAAGAATAGAATAGAATGAAGTAAGTAAATGAAATAACTTACATCACTGTTACATGTGTGCAGTTGGGGAAAGGTGTAACGGAGCGATGACAGTCATATGAGGATTATCATCTTGTTCTTCACCGGTGTCGTCCTTACTCTGTGATGTGTCGTCATCTTCATCATCATCACTGTTCACGCCAAGCTCCACGACTAGCCGTTTCCCCTCCTGCTCGATAATCCCGTCCCTCTCTCAGTACTCACGCACCAGCCTTTTCACATGATCACAACAATTTTTCCACTCTGACGGTGTAACAGACGAAAAAGCTTGCCTTGTTAGTTCTTCAATCTTTGCAGCTGATTGATCAATATTTGCTTCTGCCACTCGCTTCTCAACGATACCCCAGGTTAGTTCTATCGGCGAAAAATCACAGTGATAAGGAGGCAATCTCAGTGGGGTGTGACCATGTTGTTTTAATATATCATCTACCACGTACTGCGGTTCTTGTTCGTGTCTTTTGACAGTACACAGTAATTCACTTTTTGTCATGTCCTCCTCAAAACTAATTTTATTTGCTCTTAGTCATTCCTGTACTTCAGCCTTCCGAGATGTGCTTATTGGTGGTTTATTCACTCGCATCGTGTGGTACGATGCATTATCGAAACAAACAATGCTGTTGGGAGGTAAACCAGGTAACAGATGTCCGTTTAGCCATTTAAAAAAAAATATCTCTATTTATTTCATTGTGATAATCTCCCGTTGTGGACGTCGCTTTAAAAATTAGAAGAGCAACTGGGATAAAATCACCTTCTTCCCTGCATGTACTATAATAAACCTTTGCCCAACACTTCCACTTGAGTAAACCCCACCCTCACCTTCCACTTGCCAACATTTACCCAGAACATATGTAGGGTAAATGTACGTTTCATCAAAATAAACAACTAGTCTTTTCTCATTCATGATGTCATTTTTCCTCGATTTTCGCAGAAACTGGGCACGTATAGCAACAGTATCGTTCCTCTCTATCAACAAGTGTCTTCTGTTTCTGTATTTTGCAAAACGAAAACCAATCTCTTTCAAAAACTTTCTAAGCGTTTCTTTTCCCCGGATAAAACCCATTTCACGTTTCGCAACCAACAGCACTTTCTTTAAAGTAGGCAGAGTCTTTTTTATTGTGTAAAATTCCAGGACCTTTCGAAGTAAAATGCATAGTTTCATATCATACATCACGATCTTTTTGGTCTACCACGCGTTGCCTTACCAGGGGTAGACAACTTTTGTGCTGTAACCATAGCTTCTCTTCTTATCGGGGAGATTGTTGAAACTGATTTCCCTGTTGCAGCGGCAGCTCCCTCGGATGCTGATTCCATTGGAAACAGCCACGATTTTAATCTTTTCTCTTCATCACAAAACTTGATGACGTTCCTGACTATATTTCTGGCCTCGCTGTGTACTACAGGTTGACATGTCCTTCCCGGACGTATGAACAGTCTGCTGAAGTACATCATCCCGCCTGATAGATATGAATCTTGGAATAGAAGTTAGGAGATTAATGGAAGTTCATGTGATAATTTTTGTGCTGCTGTTACTATGATTTTTAGTGCATTTCGTTATGATGTAAAATGTTGTTCTTAATTGCATAATCAAGATAAATATATTCTGAACCTAGATGTTAACACGTAAGTCCTGAGTTTGTTAATTTACTGCAAATCTTAATGTTTTCCCGTGCCCTGGGAGGTATCACGTGTATACCGATATACAGTCTCATGTTACTCATGCTCAATTTGTATTGAGATAAATCTATTCTTATGGATATTAATATGCTATAGTTGAACCTGGCACGACCGTGTCAATAATTTGGCGCCCAACGTGGGGCCACGAACACATTGTGCATTAGCTACGTTAATCTTTGGTAACGTGTTTTAGATTTGCAGTTGACTCAGAACTTTTGATGCGCAACAATGGAAAAGAAAATATTAAGAAGTGGAACCAAAGCTTCATGTGTTGATGAAAGCACAGTTCATGTGTTTTGCTGTGAGACTACATCAAGGCTTGATGATACGTTTGTTTGCACTGAGTGTCACAATACTTTTCATTTGAATTGTGCAAAGTTAAAGTCACCAAAGGAAAGTAATTCTCCTGGTGAATTAGCATGTCTCGCATGCAAAGAAAAACTTGCAGTTCCTGTTGTTCCTGTTACTGCTGATTTGCTTGCGTCATTGCAGCGAATGCTGGAGGCAAATTCCAGCAACCTGGAAACTAGAATCGAGAAAAAAATGGCCGAAAATTCTAGTAATCTAGAACTTAGAATCCAGGAAAGGATTACCGAAAATTCTAGTAATCTAGAACTTAGAATCCAGGAAAGGATTACGGAAAATGCTAATAATCTAGAATCTAGAATGCGGGAACATTCTGATAGCTTGGAGGCTAAGTTACACGAGAACTCTAGGAGCTTAGAGGATAAACTCCAGGAAAATATGAATATATTGGAGCACAGTTTACAACTAAAACTAGAAGAAAGTAGTAGAAGTCTTGAGTGCCGGCTAGAAGCAAGGATGGAGGAGAAACTGTCCCATAGTTGTTCACAACTCGCTGCGTCCAATTCAGAGATGGGACGGAGCATCGAACAACTGACTCTGCAAATGTCTGAGGGACAGCAGAAATTGAAGGAAAGCCTTGAAATTGAGATGATGAGCTTACGTCAAGCATGTCAGTCAAATTCTCAGCAGCTGGAATCTAAACTCGATGAAACAGTTGTTCTGTTGAAGGAAGAAGCTGAGCAGACCAAGGAGGAGTTCCGAAAGGAAATCAGTGAAACGCAGAGCGGTTTCAGAGAAGAAATGTCCAGAGAGTTGGACAACCAGGTGACCAATATGGCATATCAGCTGAGAGAAAACCTGAATTTGCGAGTTGAAGAGACTGTGGCGGAAAAACTTAAAGGCACAGAGGGTCCTAGAGAGAATGCTGAAGAGTGGAAAAATGATATGGAATCCAAACAAGGAAAGCTTTCTTCAGACATGCGTAATCTTTGTGACGAAGTGGCTCAAATTTCAACCACTTTAAGCAAGTTGCCACTCTCCGGTGAACCAGAGTTACCGCGGATGGACCAGCTGGGCCCGCCTTTTCGAAGGTTGCTGTCTCCTAGTCGTTCTGAGGTCTCTTCGGGGCAACGAAACCGTACACATGTAAAGAAAAGACGCCACAGAGAGATCGTTTCCAGTTCTTCAGGCAGCGAGTCGACTTTATCGGAAAAGAGAAAAGAAAGAAAATCTCGAATCAATGCTACGCGTGGTGGGATGACTCCCCGGATGGCTGACCTGAATTCCATGCGGAAATTCGACGGAAATATTATAGCCACTTCGGCTGAGATTTATCTCAAAGAATTAGATACCAACCTTGAGATCCTTCAGATCCCGCATAGATACAGGCTGGAGATTATTCCTCGTTTGCTAACGGGCATGGCTTATCATTGGTTCTACTCTCATAAGAATGATTTCCACACATATTCAGATTTCCGTAGGGCGTTTAAGAGGCGTTTTGCGTCTTCAGAGGCAAAAGAAAGGGAGTTGGCATCTGTTAGGGCCAAACGGTACAATAAAAACAATGACAATAGTTTGGAAGAATATGTTTGGTCTGTATACTCTGCTTACAGAAACCTGAGTAGCCACTACACAGAGCATGAGGTGGTAAACCTCATAATCGGCCAATTGCCTTATAGAGTGAAGCAATTGTGTATGGCCCACGCACCCGTAACTGTTGATTTGCTTGCAGATTTTGTTAAGAGATACGAGCAAGCGGAAGAGCAGGATGCTTGGCGAACTGCGTGGAGGAAGGAGAATCCTACTCACCAGAACAACAGAGATATTCCAGGCAACTCGGCAAACAGAAACCCGAGGGTTCGTATGGTCCAGAGGCAGAATAATTACCGTGAAAAACCGCCCTGCAGGTCCATATAGAAACGGCAATCGTTATCGTCAACAAAGCCAAAATAGGCAGAGACGTGAGTATGCTGCTCCCAGATACGAACCTTGTGAGAGACCACGAAATGAGAACCGTGTATCTTCACCGGAGCACAGTGAACCTTTGAGGGAAGGTCGTAGCTCTCCACGATTCCAAACGGCGAGCAGTGGCTTACAAACAGATGCTGCAGTGTCGTACCCTAGTAACGAGCAGCAACAGAGCGTCGAGCTGACCAGAAATTTTTGCTGGGAGAATGGAGCAAATCTCGACCAGGTGCGGGATTTTACCCCACGCCTGGCATAGAAACGTCCACTTCTGATGTCGGGCGGTCTCGGATAGAACTGGGGCCTGCAGAAAATATTTCCCAGTCTGTAAGTAATGATCTGAAGCTGGTGTTTGTTATTAATCATGAAGAGAGTGAGTTTCTTTACAATTTGTGTCAGGCTAGTCAGTCTAAAAACTTTGGAAGAGAGCCTAAGTTCAAGGCACGTGTAGCAAATGTTGATATCACTTGTATAGTGGACACTGCAGCTGAAATATCTGTTCTGAGTCTCGAGATTTGGAAGAAAATAAAGCAAAATTTGCCAGGGGCCATGTTACAAGCTACTCCAGAGGTACGACTTATTGATTTCGCTGGAAAAAGTCGAACTCGAGTTGTGGGAAAGCGCAGAATCGTGCTGGAAATTGCTGAGAACACCATACCTTTAGAAATTTTTGTTGTGAAGGATTTGCCTTCAGACTTATTATTGGGTTATTCGTTCCTGCAGAAATATGAAGCAGAGATCAATCTCAAGCATAAGAAGTTGTATCTAATGGTGGATGGAGAGCCAATTGAGCAAAAGCTAGATGATGATGATTCCGTTGATAAGCAGATGAGCGTCCGGAGGATTGAAGCTAGCTACGATAAATGGGCTACACCGCTAGAGGATATAAGGGAGAAGATTGACTCCAGTGAATTATTGGCTAAGGAACAAAGAGCCGAATTGTTCGAGATATTTATTGCACATAGTAAGGTGTTTTCAGAGAGGCCTGGCACGGCAAAGGGCTTAGTTTGTGACATTCAACTGTCCAGTGACGTTCCAGTGAGTCAAAGAGTTTATCCAGTTGAGTTGCAGAAATTCTTACGTTTTCTTCACGTGTATTGCCAATGTGTCTACCTGATATTGTTCAAAATTCTCTTCAACATTGCCTCATTGGTTGATAACAATTACAAATTGTTTTTGTACGTGCAGTTCTATCCAAGATTGTACTAAATTTCCAGCCCGAATCCGAAGATGGTGAGAAAGACTAGCAGAGTAAGGTTATTCAACTGCAGTTAAGGGAACGATATGCTGTGCAGATGCGGAAACTGAAGCAGAAGTGCCATGCTTTGCAGTTGAAGGAGGATGACCTGGTGCTGCTAAGAAGTCATCGTCCAAGTTCAGCTGTTAACCGAACCATTTCCAAGTTGTTTTATCTGTGGACAGGACCGTTCATAGCTACACAAGTGAAATTCAACACGGCAGTGTTATTGGACACAAAAACTCGTAAGGAATTGTGCAAGGAAAATTTCGACAATCTGAAGATTTTTAATTGTTCTCCAGACATGAGGAAAATACTTTTAGAAGGTTGAATCCAAAATCTCCTAGACTGTGAGTGCTTCCACGAGTCGTCGTCGATTTTGTTTCTCAATGGAGGGGGCGATTGACATGTCCTTCCCGGACGTATGAACATTCTGCTGAAGTACATCATCCCGCCTGATAGATATGAATCTTGGAATAGAAGTTAGGACATTAATGGAAGTTCATGTGATATTTTTTGTGCTGCTGTTACTATGATTTTTAGTGCATTTCGTTATGATGTAAAATGTTGTTCTTAATTGCATAATCAAGATAAATATATTCTGAACCTAGATGTTAACACGTAAGTCCTGAGTTTGTTAATTTACTGCAAATCTTAATGTTTTCCCGTGCCCTGGGAGGTATCACGTGTATACCGATATACAGTCTCATGTTACTCATGCTCAATTTGTATTGAGATAAATCTATTCTTATGGATATTAATATGCTATAGTTGAACCTGGCACGACCGTGTCAAGGTCTCTCTTTATGAGACATTATGAAACAAATATACACCACACCACGCACACAATGAAATACAACGCAATCAAACTTCAATCAAAACAACGAACACACGGAAAAAAAGTGCGTTCAAAAAAGGAAGAAAAACACCGTTTGTTGCTCCTACTTGATTTCTGGTGGGCGAACGATAGCAGAAGTTTGGCAACGACGTACGCTGGCGTTGTGTCGATTCTATTGGCTAGGCAGGACGGTGTGTCATTTAGTTCACATATTTCCCGCAATTCATGTCATTCTGTGCGCACTATAGTGGCAACCCTGCCGCGCACCCCTGGAAGTTATGTTAAAGCGTGAAGCAAGCTTTTTACTTCAACTTCAACGAAGCATCGTAGTATTTACCAAATAGCAATTAGAATTTTGATAAGTTCAATGAAACTCGGACGACACTATATAAAATTTCCGTACATTTTTCACTTATTTATCAACTGTGTTTTGTTTATTTTTCGATGCTATGGTCAAAAATGTATATAGAAATATATACATCGTAATTTTACATTATGGAGAATGTGATTATAATTAATTATACATCATATTAATGCAACAACGTTTTCCAAAATATAGCAAAACAGAAATTGATAACATAGATATATCATCGTGCGTATTAAGCACAAAATTAAACAAAACATAATAAATGAAATAAATGAACATCTTTGGGTCAGTCACAATACGCACCCGTTCCGGGTGAAAATTTTCGATTTTTTTCAGTTCTGTAAATATCAAAAAATTTACCAGATTTAATTACAAACTTATGAACATTGCATTTTTAAGTTACAACTTGTAAACAACTCTTCATTTTATTAAACAATATTACTTCAGTTCATTATGAATTCCGTGAATCAAACTTGACTGACACATTTTGTATCGCACTTTGTTGTAATTCCATTCATTCATTACACTATACTAGAAACAATATTCTTGAATGGAAACAATCATTAACATAAATTATTACATCTCAAATTGTATTTATAGCTTCTCATTGTCCGATGTAATTCTCAAAATCTTCAAACCTTCTTACTTCACTTCTTCACTAAATCTTGGATAATTTCTTTAGCAATAGTAATTTATAGATGTAACTAATACACAACAGTCAAGAAATACTACATATGCACTTAGTTCTTCTGATCTTCAAATCTTCCAATTCACTATCTCAGTTGGAAACTCTGTAATTATTCATATATAGTGTAGAGATATGGAGACCATTAGACCGAGAAAACCTCGTCATGTTAATATTCACACTTGTTTATTTCCTGAACTTGTCCGACCAGCGAGTGATCCCAAGAATGCGCTAACTTGTAACTTCCGTAAAACCAGGAACTGGAAAGGCAAACGCGTGGATCTAAACAGGATCTACCGCGTTTGAAAGGTTTAACAACCTTTCGACGCCTAGAATGATAAAAGCAAGCTCCTACCCGGAGCTCGCTCTCTTTTTGATTCGGACACTCATCGACGCTACATGGATAACTAGTCCGATTACAACACGTTACACTGCTAACTACGACGATGGAACACGGAGTTACCGCTGCCTAGCATGCTACAAGGCGCAAGGGATCGCTTGGCTTGGTGAACTGAGGGTCGCTGGATAGAACCTTGGAACTGTCACGATTCGGTCTGCGAGAAGCATTAGGACAAGACAACACACACATCTACCAGGTATGAACAAGCGTGAATAACCTTACACCAACTTTCCATAT
This sequence comes from Lepisma saccharinum, assembly GCF_977018435.1. NCBI lineage: Eukaryota > Metazoa > Arthropoda > Insecta > Zygentoma > Lepismatidae > Lepisma > Lepisma saccharinum. The sequence continues at coordinate 26,105,835 of NC_139233.1, read as the reverse complement.
CTCTACCCTCCTACGGAGCAGGTTCAGCCATCAAACATTATTAAGCTCTACCTAAATGTTTAAATGAAACTTCCCTGTAACCTCTCTAACCCCAGGAAACGGGGTTACAACATGGTGGAGGTGCTTCAGGCCCTTTTTGCAATTAAGTACCCTCCTGTACGAATTGCTTTACATTAAATTATTCTCTCCCCCCCCCCCTCCCTCCCACTTTGGAAGCATTTTTAAAGTAAATTTTTAGTAATTCCAACTCATACTCCCACAGTACGCTTAAGATGCGTCAGACCCAGTGACAATTATGTGTATTACCCTATGGAAAACAACCCCTCTTTTTCTTTTATGCCGAGACCCCCCTTTTTCAACAAAATCTAGTTCTTCTGCATAACACGTATTCAAGCATCATTCACACAGGAATGAGAACACTTGCTTATACTTATTTGACCAGCGATATATTAATGACATAAATAACTGTATGCCCATACTTTCATTTGTTCTTTGGTCAGCACGACGAACCTTCGTTTATGAATACGTCACAGATAGCGTTGCACGAACACCTAGATTCCTCCCTCAACCAAATCATAGAGTTAGCAACTGCAATCACGGCAAATCCAATAAATTCACGACCTTTATCCCCAATTCCCTCCCCTCCACTAACACGGTTAAGGTCTGCTAATAGAAATTACCCTCAATTTGTCCTTGGACTACAAACACCCGACAAAAACCAACCCCAGCCCTTAGCAAGTACCCCAGGTGAAGTTCCTACTCCCTCTAAAGGTACTAATAACTCTGATCACTTAACTGTAGAAATTCCCACGACTAACATGGCCACCCAAATTCCAACTGCATTATACCCGGCACCATTTAGCGGAAATGACCCCAAGCACATTGACTCATTTTTCCTCAAGCTCCAAAATGTAGCACACGCCGCAGGATGGTCGGAAGCTAAGCGTAAAGAGATGTTACCTTTATTTTTGACGGACACCGCTTTAACTTATTTTCATGACATACAGAGACGACCCAATTTTGTAGACTTGACATACACCCATATCAAAGACGAGCTAAGTACGCTATTTAAGGGATCATACCTTTCAGCGGATCCTGTACAGATAATTCTCCAGAGAAAACAGGTGGTAACCGAGCCCATTCACACCTACGTTATTGCTAAAAAGGCGTTAGTCCAGCAATACTTCCCGAACGCCACTGAAGAACAAACTCTCTCTTATATCATCACGGGACTGCGAGCCAAATACATTGGCTGTTTAACCAACAAGCATTTCGCTAGAACAGAAGAATTAATTGCCCACCTACAGAATTTCGAACGCCAGCAGTCATTAATTAATTCACGTATGTTGGAAGAGAAATTGGAAATAGATCAGGCAATTGCACAGGCAAGCTTACCCCAGACATTCACCCCGTCACCACTTCACAGCTGTTCGCATGCACAGGTCTATTCCCCCCTCCCCAGTAATCCACTCAACCCGAGTCCGCACTTTGTACCATACAACCAATGTCCATCTCCCTTTTTCCCACCATCGACTCATCAAGTCCAAAGTCTACAATCACAGCCCGCTCCTGTAATTCCTTCCCAGACCTATCAAGCACCCAGTTTCTCAGCGTTACAATCTGGCATGTTTGCTGTACCGAGTTCTGATAGTGCCCGCTGCGCGGCGATACCAGCCGTACCCAGATTAGAACACGCTCAAAATGCTACCTCTGGTGATGAAATAAACAAACTTTCGTCACAAATGTCGACCTTAGCTTTGCATTCAACCGAAGAGATGAACGCCAGTTCTCTTTTCAACCTTTGCTCAAATGTGCTGGAATTTGCGAAGACGGCTAATCAAAACGCACATAACAGAGGTTTCAACAAGGGGAATAATAAGTCCTCTTCCTACAGAAATAATAATAATTCTAGAGCTAATCACAGAGGTAATTATAGATCGAACTCCCGAGGCCAATTCAGAGGTCATAGTAACAAGAGGTTTCAACGTCGAGATCAGGCTAATCGCGACGATGCAAATACCTCAGCCTGCAAGTTTTGTGGTCGTTATAATCACGAGAGCGACAATTGCTTTTACAAGCCACAACGAGACAGTGATTTAAACTAAAATCGTCTTCGACTTGCAGGAACGAAATCGAAGATAATACCAGATTAGATAAAGTTCCTATAATTGAGAGAAATGGCCTCTACTTTATTAATAGTAGCATACAAGGAAAACAGGTAGATTTACTTATTGACGTGGGTTCCCAAATCTCAATTTATCCTTCCCACCTTCTCCCTACTGAAAGAAAAACATACAAGGTACAATCCACAATCCAAGGTGTGTCCGGATCGAAACTGAGTGTGTCTGAAATTGTAGTTCTTCCTATCATAATTGGAAAGCGTAAATATTCGCACCCATTTAGAATAGTAGATTCAACTAACGTCCCTCCCCTTTTAGGAAATGACTTTTTACGAACGCAAAGGTGCGAAATGTCGCTAAAAGACAATACAATAACTCTTTGTCATTTAGGACGTACTCCTAATTATAGTATTTTAAGATCAAAGTACAAGACTCACCAGCTGTCGCATGACATATTTACCCAAATTGAGAATGTAAATGTGTATGAGGGAAAAGCTACTCTTTCAAACACAGTTCAGTTAAGTCCACGATCCAAGACTTATATCAATTTGAACATTACCACTACGACACCTAATACCCATAAGCCTGTACTTTTTACACCATCTGCTTCCCTTATGAGCCAGCATCCAGTAGTCCTTCCCAATGCTGCAGTAAACCCGCAGTCACCTGTCATTCACATACACAACCCTACGGAAACCACAATCACTTTGGAAAGTGACACAATAGTAGGCGAAATATCGACATGTGAAATTTTAACTGACGTTACTTCCGTTTGGGAAAAAAGTGAAGATGTTGCATTTTCATACTCTTGTAATGAAAATACTACAGTAAAGCAACAACTTAGTGACAGTCAAAAGAAATTTGACCCCTCCCTCCTCACAGTTAACCCTGATATTCCCCGAGAAGAAAGAGAAAAAATCCTAAAGCTCGCATACACGTATGCAGATATTTTTCTCTGGCCAGGGGATAAATTGACTAAAACTAATATTTTGGAGTATGATATCAAACTGACAGATGACACCCCAGTGTATGCCAAAACCTACCCTATTCCTTTTCATTACCGAGAACCCATGAAACAGGAAGTTCAGAAATTACTAGACCAAGGTGTTATAGAGCGCTGTGAAGGGAGTCCCTATCGACACCCAGTTCTTTTAGTTAAGAAACCCAATGGGACTTACCGTTTTATCTCTGACCTCCGCGACCTAAACAGGATAATAGCTCCGATTTCCTTACAATCCCCAGACATAAAAACCATCATGACAGAGATGGCTGGAAAGAAATATTACTCAATTCTAGATCTGTCCAGTGCATTCTTTCAGGTATCATTAACAGAGCGTTCTAGGGACATTACCGCCTTTTCTATTAACAATCTGGGTAGTTTTAGGTATGCTAGGTTATGCCAGGGATTGAAAACATCCCCCGGTGTAATGAATCGCGTAAGTGAACTTGCCCTTAGCGGAATAGACAGTTCAGAACTTTCTGTTTACACTGATGATATTATTATTTACAGTTCAAATCTCCCACACATGCTTAACATACTAGACAGAGTGTTTCAAAAGTTACGAACAGCATCCCTTAAATTATCACCCTCTAAGTGTAGGCTAGCTTTTACCGAAGTTAAAGTCCTTGGTAATTTGGTATCTCAAAAGGGAGTTAAGATTTCAGAACACATTCTTAAAGCTATTTTGGAATATCCCACCCCTACCACCAAACGCAAGCTTCGTAGTTTTCTAGGACTTGTCAATTTCATTCGACGATTTGTGCAAGGTTTTGCAGGACCAACAGAATGTTTATTTAAGCTTCTTAAAAAGAATGTTAAGTTTCAATGGACTGATGAACACCAGAAGAGCTTCGAAACACTGAAAGAAATGATCACGTCCGCCCCTATCCTCCGCCCTTATGACCCTAAACGCCCCTCATATGTATACATTGACGCGAGCGGAATTGGCATTGGAGGAGCCTTGTTACAGCCTGATGACGAAGGAAATTTACATCCATGTGCCTATTGTTCACGAGCCTTAACAGACACAGAGAAAAGAGCTGACACATTTTCACTCGAAATTGCAGGTGCATATTATGTTTTGAAAACTTTCAAATTTTTTCTTATGAATCAACATTTTGTGGTTCTCACAGACAACAAAGCCTTATCCTATCTTCGTTCAACTAAACACCATAGTTCTATTTTAGGAAGAAGAGCCCTTTATTTTCAGAATTTTGATTTCGAAATAAGGCATGTCAGCGCTAGTAAAAATGAACTTGCGGATGCACTCTCCCGTGCAAGTTTACCACTTGACAAGACTAATCATGATAAGAAAGATGATGATGATGATGATGACTTATTTTTTCATCAAGTATTTCATGCACAAGCAGCAGATTTTGATATTAGTTCAGAACAACGTAAAGACCCCTATTTCAGAGACATTATTGATGTATTAGAAAACAAAGATAAAGCTAGTGACCCTAAACTAGAAAAGCTTTCGTATTCTTATGTACTCAAAAATGGAGTCTTATACAGGACTAATAAAATCAAAACTGGTAATAGGGATAGACTTTGTATTCCTCATGCAGTAAGAAATCAAGTTTTCGACCTTATTCATGCACACAAAATGAACGGAAGTCACCAAGGTGCTCAAAAGACATATAATTTAATGCTTATGCGCTACTTCTTCCCTAATATGAAGAAATTTGTGTACGATAAGGTTAGACATTGCATCCCTTGTCAGATTTCAAAGAAACCACAAGGTTCTAAACCGCATACGCTGCAAACATTTCAACCAGCCCAAATTCCTTTCCAACGAATTCATATTGACGTATGTGGTCCTTTAGTCTCTTCAAAAACGCACAAATACAAATATTTCCTATCGGTAGTTGATAGTTGTACAAGGTATGTAATTACAGCTCCTTTGGCTAATCACGATGCACAAAACATAGCAACAGCCCTAGTTGAGAAAGTCTTTTTAGTTCATGGCATCCCAGAGACGATCTATTTAGATCGTTCAACACCCAATTCAAGTTTACTCTTACGAGAGTTAGCTAATCTTACAGGCGTACAACTAAAATATGTAGATACTTGTGCCCATTTCACGAATGGATTAGTTGAAAGTTCATTTAGTTACTTGAAGAAAGCTATGAGAGTTTTTGTGTTAGAAAAGAAGGATTCATGGTGTGACTATTTAGCTAGCGCAGCGTTCAGCCACAACGTTACAATCCATTCTGGATCCCTCCAGAGCCCGTATTTTACTTTATTTGGCTACAACCCAAGGATCTTAGCTGACGCAGTCCTTCCTTCGAACCCCGACAATGTTTCCCAGACGAACGCACAGAGACTTGAACTCCTGACTTCCATACGTAAGACAGCACATGACAACTTGAATAAGCGTTACGAACAGCAGAAAAAGTACGTAGACAGCACTTCTAGGAAAATACAGTACTCACCAGGACAACATGTATGGATTCTAGATGCCACTCCAACTCCAGGCGTGTCAAAAGCTTTTGCGTCCTCTTATAAGTACAAAGGAACTATTCTTCGCAAAGTTAATGAGAATTCCTACGAAGTAACTTTCATCGACGGCAGAAGTAAACAAAAGACTGACACTATTACTATTTCTAGACTCAAAGCCCGCTACGACTAGTGCCATGATAACCCCACTAACATTCATTAACACGCCATTCCGTTGTCACTCGCTTTAGCCTCCTCGCTCCTCGTTGCGTACATTGCACATGCATGATCCAGCATTTTCTCATGCTCATCCACCTCCCCCCCCCTCCTTCCACTTCTCGTGCACGCACTGCATTTCTGCGTTAGAACGAACTCATTTTTATTTTTAATACAACATGGTTATTTTTATTTTTTAACAAGACCAGGATTATAGAATGCTATTTCAATCGTCGGAACATTTATAATACATCTCTTGCCTAATAATTATTTTTTTTTTTACAGATATTTTCATGTTATTTTATAATATGCGATTAAACGCATAGTAATAGTCAGAACATATCACTTAGCTGATTTGACTAATAAGTACTTAGTGTGTTTATGATCCTAACTAGCAAATATTTTTTTTTCTCCCCATTTGCTGGTACATATATGCTCAAATGAAGAAAAAAAGTACAAAGAAATAAAGAACGAATGAACTAAGATAGAACAAGATCAATGATTTAAAGAACAAATGAACTGCGTAGAACTTGCTTGAACTTTTGGCTTTTTGGCCATAGCAATTTTTTTTTATTTACGCTTAGGTGTAACGCGAACTGCTTCTTTGAAAGCTGCAATGCACTAAATATGTTAATAAAGCATATAATAAATATAGGCAAATGTTCCCACTCTCTCCTTTAATTTTATAGTTCAAATATTGATAGCATACAACATGGTATAGCCCATATCCCATGAAATTACAATCTACTGTATTTTTCAACGAACTCTTACACAAATCTATTACTTACTCTTTCTCACTTCTTTTTCAATTTTTTTTATTAGCAGCGAATCGAAGGCGCTTAAACCTTTGTCCACAATACACGTAAAATTCTTGCAATTGTTTTTATAAACGACATTTACACATATTACAGAAGGAAATGTCTCGTAATCACTTAGTTCGTTCTATTATCGCTGAATTCTCCCTTTCTTTTCTCATTTCAGACCCCTACAAACAAGATGTCTCCAGCTCATTATGCTATTATCGCATCCATCGTAATAGCTCTTCTTGGCATACTTATTTTATTGGCATTATTAATAATATCTTGCTGTCGTTCCCCCAAATCACCTGTCACCACACCCCAACTACGATTAGAGAAATCTTCCATCAGTGCCCCAATTGCCTTACAATCACTTTCACATGCCCCGGAGACAACAGTCATTCCCACACCACCCCCTCTTCCACCGACCCCTTTCATCTCTGGTACGAAACAAATAAATACTTCCACTCAATGTACCACCATTCTTTCGAAAGGACGCCGACTTTCGGCACCTCAGGTCAAGCCACCGTCGCCCCCGGCCCCTAATCCGGCTAGGCCGATTATTCCACCTATTCCCCCCCCATTCCCCCCCGGCGAACTTTCCCGACAACATGGTAAACCTGTTAATCAAAAACAGGCCCCCTTCAAAACTCTACATCCTATAAGTAATAACGCCCCTTCGCCGTCATTCAAATCAGATATTACCTCCCCTCCCCCCCAAAATAATTCACCAGTTTTAACTGAAAGTCCCTTTTCAATCGATTTTATAACCCGTCATCACTTATTGTAAATCTGCTCCACTACCTTTTGCTTTTTCCTAATTTTTCCCTTTACGCTTGTTTCATTATCTCATCGCCACGGATGTTCCTGGACCCATGACGACCACCGGCTTGTACCATCGAGCGACAGACCTAGGCTCATCGCAGAGACCAACAACGATCTTGTGGAGTTCCAGCACCAACAAGGACCCGTTCCCGTCTGGACCCCATGGCTGATTTTTCCATCTCCCACGCCGCGACCCAGATGTGGAGCGCTTTACCCAGGACGTTTGTTGACCCAAAGCGCCATCGCAAAGTTGACTTCCAGACTGCCTTCCCATGACGATCTACATCGACAAGGCCCCGCCCACTGAGTGCATTGTGCTCTTGTTTCCTGACGTCATATGATGCATATGTTATTTTTCATCGGCTACAAGTGTTCCGGTGCTCAGCTACTTCAACTACAGTAAGGCACATGCTATTAGTACACACGCATGTTCTTTACAGTGCCAAAGTTTGTGCCCATGGGTACTGCCCATACTGGATTAGAGATACGTCTCTTTCTTTTGTGTTTTTTTTTATCGTCAGCTGCACAGAACGACCAGCCTATGGCGGCATGCAGTTTACAGAGTTGCCATAGGTAACATACTTCAAGGCTCCGCCCAGCATTGTGTATGATCCGCCGAGTGTACTTTGAACTCAGCAAACAGAAAAAAAAAAAACAACCGCTTGCGGTTCCCGGCGTTTCCTCACACTGTGCTGACATGTGTTGTTGTTTTTTTTATTGTGCTGTCATCACTCAATCAAAACTAGTTCAGTGTGACACTTATGTAATTATTTTATTCATGCCTCAAGACTTAGTTATTGTGCTCGTACTTTTTGAGTTTATATGAGGCTATAACCTACAGTTTTCATTTTTTTTATTATTCTACGTGTTTTTATATTTTTTTTCTCAACGGTGTTTGGTGCCACGATATGATATGACTCTTCTGGTGATTTCATTTTTTTTTCTACGGTGATGTGATTCTTCTACTGATTGGTTTCCTGTATTGGTCTTCTACAAGTTTGATTTGTTAATAAATCCTAATTTTTTAAATATAACCTACTCCAGATGAAGTAGTCGACCATCACAGAGTGGTTCGATTATTTCAACAAGGGGAATGTAGAGATATGGAGACCATTAGACCGAGAAAACCTCGTCATGTTAATATTCACACTTGTTTATTTCCTGAACTTGTCCGACCAGCGAGTGATCCCAAGAATGCGCTAACTTGTAACTTCCGTAAAACCAGGAACTGGAAAGGCAAACGCGTGGATCTAAACAGGATCTACCGCGTTTGAAAGGTTTAACAACCTTTCGACGCCTAGAATGATAAAAGCAAGCTCCTACCCGGAGCTCGCTCTCTTTTTGATTCGGACACTCATCGACGCTACATGGATAACTAGTCCGATTACAACACGTTACACTGCTAACTACGACGATGGAACACGGAGTTACCGCTGCCTAGCATGCTACAAGGCGCAAGGGATCGCTTGGCTTGGTGAACTGAGGGTCGCTGGATAGAACCTTGGAACTGTCACGATTCGGTCTGCGAGAAGCATTAGGACAAGACAACACACACATCTACCAGGTATGAACAAGCGTGAATAACCTTACACCAACTTTCCATATCTCTACCCTCCTACGGAGCAGGTTCAGCCATCAAACATTATTAAGCTCTACCTAAATGTTTAAATGAAACTTCCCTGTAACCTCTCTAACCCCAGGAAACGGGGTTACAACAATAGCTACATCATTACTTATTTCCATGAACGAATACATCAAGTTGCCAATTGAGTTGCAAGTAAAAATATAATGCTGCAACTGTTTCTTTAAATATCATACTTATTTGCGCGCATATAAACTTGTTAGACGATGATAATCATCACATCGTTCAGGCATCCATGGCATTTTATTTACTCATACACCTCGTATATGAATCAGTTCTCAAATAAAATAAAAAAAAAATATGTTTAATCTAGTGGACAATTCTATTTCTATGTCCTACTAGACACAATACATTGGCATAAATAAATTATTTATATGCAGAGTATATTATCCTCTGAACAAATTCTTAAACAATATAGCGCAGAAACAGAATGTACATTCACATTCTTACTTGCATGCAGCACTAATTATTATTATTATTATTATTATTATTATTATTATTATTATTATTATTTATCTCCATAGGGATACAATTAAGCCATACAACATTTCATTTTGAACAAAATTAATACAAATAATGACTTAATGCCCTATATAGTAAAAGAAAGAATATGCAAAAGCTACATTATGTGTTTTTGATCTTTGAACTGTGGTGGAACACCTTACGTCTGACCCGACTGTCCTACAAGATGAGCAATCGGATATAACGTACTCTCGTCTATCCTTTCAAATTACACAACAATGTCTTATATCTGTTTAAAACAGTGATTGAAGAAAATGAGGATTGACGCTTTTCAAAGACAAATGCACGACTTTTTCTTTAACTTTTTGTATTCTTGTGAAAATATTTGACCAAATAGGCTTTGTTAATTTTGCGCTGAAAGAGAAATATCTCCTCCTACATCACGATCATAGAATGCTGATAAGTGATGACTTTGAAAGAAAGCAAGATATTTTGCTGAAAGAGCTTTCAATGAGAAGTAAGTTATCCAAGATGCCTAGGAGGAGAAAAATTCCCAAAGGGTATGACAACCCTGAATGTAATACAAATGAATAGTTTGATTTAATTGATCGGGGATGGAGGAGATTATTCTTTGAAATCATAAATAAAAGTTTGATTTCGTTCGTGTTTCGAAACAGTCTTTTCAATTTATGCTTGAAGTCGAACAATTTCTACTTGAAAATGAAGAGAAATAGTACAACTACTAAATGCCTATGGAAATGTTGTCAACCCTGAACGTCTGTTCATTCACAGAAAACTATTTCTTCAGATTTTGCATAGTATAGGGAACGTTCCTGAAAGCTTAGAGGACACTGTCTTCACTACAAGCGAGAATCCCAACTCAGGGATTTGATCTTAAAATCGTAAAACTTTTAGAACATGTGGTGACAATTGTGGACGTGTCTCTCTCTCTCTCTCTCTCTCTCTCTCTCTCAATCTGACTTATTGCTATTCCATAGTCTCTACCGCTTCTTTCACTCTCTTCTTTTCTCTATTCTTTACAATCTTTGACATCATCACAGTACCATTCTGTTCACAAACCCTATCTTACATTTGTTTTGATATTCTGTGTTGAATGTTTCTCATTACACTATTACGCAAAAATTCCACACAAAATACAATGAAAGCAAAACAACACCCAAATCCTAAAAGAGAAAACATTGGCATCAAATGCACCATCGAGAGTACTATATTCACATCACAAGGAGATTCGCAACTTACACCAATCCTAGATTCTCTCACGGTGTCTAGAGACCACTTGTCTATAATTCCAGCCTCACGCAGTCTCCTAATGAGAATGTTGATTCGCTCAACATAAGGAGATCCTTTTGGCACTCCGATGCTCTGCATTAGAAAGCCAACGTTTTCCTCCAAGAAGTTTAACGGAGAGGGGCAACTAAGACAAGTGTGCAGCTTGTAATCAAAATATTCCAGGAAGGTTCTCAAACAGATTACAGCGTATTCATCGCCAAGAGATAGGTTTCTAACCAATTCTTCATAATTTTCACTCACTTGGTATCTTCTTTGCAGAGAACTAAGTACAGGATCTGACTCAACGTTCAGCCCTCTTTTATACAATTCCAAACCTTTGAGAGGAAGTTCTGAAAGTGACAGGTCCTGTAGTGTTCTAAGAGGTGGGTATTGCCTTGGAACTGTCAGAATGCTTACTATTCCTCCTTGGTACAGGCTAACAATAACAAGACTATAATATGTCCAGAAGACCATTACGATCCTCAAGGAGTTCTTCTTAGGGAGGACTACGGATAACTGAAGAAAGGATCCAATCAAGTACAAACAAGATACTGTCAGTTCTTTCTTTTCAGGAAAAATGTTGAGCAAATATCTAAGGAATTTCCCTATCACTGCAACAACAAAGAACGTGGCTAATATGGCAATCCACACTTCGTGTCGATAAAACAGTAGCAGGGACAACCAAGGTGGAATGCTCTTACCTTTTGGTACCAAGATTGATTGAGTATCTGCCACAATGTAATCAGCGTATTGAATCACTTCATACCGTGTTTGCACTATTCCCAAAGAAGCAAATGTCATATCCACTTTTCCGTTCACCAGATCACCCATGGTGTTTATATATGTCCCGTTTGGAAGCCTTTGCTTGAGGTTTTTCGCTTCGTCATGAAATACTATTATTTGCGTGTAATTCATCGACTTCCTTACAGTTTCGAAAACTTTCTTAAGATAACCATCTGATTTGATTACACCGTCTTCTCTCCAAGCGGCAAAAATTGGCATGATGTTATTCTCTTGACTAGTTGCTTTCAACGGATACCCATGTAGATTAGTGGTTTTCAAAGACGAGTACGCTGCAGAAAATACATTATGAGATTCTTGTAGATTCTGAACTGGCAGGTATTCAATGTATATTTTATTTAGAAACGGGTTGAAAGAAATTACAAGCACTCTATCTCCATATTCATTGCTATTGCAACTAGTACTCGAAACAGACTCAAGATTTACAATTACAACAGCTACCTTGAGCATATTTGCTTTCCAAAACATGTTCAATATATCATAACCATTGTCAGTGACAGTATCTAAATTTGTCAATATAATAAGGTAATTGGATCTCTTGTTCCAGCGCAAGGGATGTGTCCAATTGCACATAGTATTATATAAGACAAATGTATCAGAAGCCAGTATAATTACCACGTCAGCATCTCTTGATATCTGCTTTCCTTTGATAATATCTTGATTGCATAACGTTTGCTGCGTCCTTAGCACAGTAGATAATCTAGTAATTTTGAGAAATTCAAGAACATACAATTGATGAAGCTCATTGTCCTTTTCATAGAGAATTGTAGCTAGTTGAGACTCCTGAAAGTACTTGTCCACCACAGCTGAAATAGATTTCGATAACTGATAAACAGTTTCTTCTGTTTTGACGGTGTGTACATTTGCACCAATGCCATAAATCAGGAAAATTTTCAGGGCAGTAGTAGGCATGTTGGAAAAAGTGGAACTTCTCTCTGTGACAACCTGCGTAAAAATATAAACAAATGTTGTAATTCCTTTCAAAATGTTATATGATACTTTTGCCTTTCCGTTTCTATCCTTGCCCGACCCTGTGGCCGAGTGGTTAGCACATCGCGCTGCGACGCCAAGGGTCCCGGGTTCGAATCCTGGTCGGGCTTGGTTGTTTGTGAATGTCCATTCATCCATTTCATCACTCATCCCCATCTTCGCAAATTAGCCAAGAGGCACAAAACGCGAAGTAAAATAAACTAAATCAATCAATCAATCAAACCGTTTCTATACTTTTAAATCAAATTTAATATTTATATTTCTAAATGTTATAGTGCTAAGATGACATGGCAGTAGGATATAAAACACACTTCGGACCCTGCATATACTCGTACGTTTCATTCAAATTATTATAATAGATAATATAAATATTCTTAACGTTACAGTATGTATTTCTTAATATTTACATAAAATATTCTAACAAACTTTTAGCTTTAATATTCTTTCCTGTCATGTATTTTCATTTATACGTATTCAGCACTGCTTGTGATCAAGGATCATTTAGTAATTGAAGCATTCCACTGAATAACGCTGTATGGCACTTTTGGTAATGTTCTGAGTTACCAGTGGAATCGCGCTGCAGCCCTGCGACTATAGGCTCCAAGCTGGCCAGTCATGTGGTCGGATGTTGCCAGATATTGATACTGTGTTTGCATATGGTTTTACGTTTTTCCTACTGTAGGCAAGTAGCATACAACAGGTTGTATTCGATTCTTGCATTCACTGAAATATGCCATACAGCGTTATTCGGTGGAATCCTTTAATTCCTAAGTACATTGTATTTTCGCAATTTTACAGGCCTGGGATTCAAAACAGGTATTACCGCTACTGTTTTTCCCTGTGTATATTAACGTTATTCGTATATTAATACAGTGCGTTCATTTTGATTCCTGGCCGAGATAGCGTGTTAATGCAGAACGGCAAGCCGGCATTTTCAACCCGTGACGTCCCTCTTATTTTTTTCGCACACATCTTTATCATGCAGAACATTTTATTTATATTTTTATAAGAGTTGTTCTAAGTAATGGCCAACTGCATTCGCACATTGCCGTAATACTTTGATCAAATTTTGATTGACGTATTTCTTATCTTTGCAAGTTTTCTTGCCATTGTTCACCCGGCAGGACGCTCGCTGGGTAAAAAATTCCCAGAAGAACATTGCTTCTTAAGTCCGAATTTCAATTGTTTCATAGCATGTAAGTAATTATATCTTCAATGATTACCTAATTTTATTAAATTTCAACTTACGCAAAGATAAGGTTGAGATAAAATAATAAAGAAAGTTTTACCCATGTGTGCTTCCTTACAGATTAAACACTATTAGCAAGTAGTCAGCGCATTTTACAGTGTTGTTATTCTTGAATATCCTGTGAAAGAAAACGCCATCACATTGACATGCAAAACGTTGTGTGTTTAGGACCCGGGTGAGCACACAAGCTGTCTGAAGTTCCCGTTGCAGGCGAAATTGTTGCTCGCTTATCAGTACACTTCTGTTCATTTTAGCGTGGAGGTGTCATTTTTCTCTGTTTAATTTAAGCGCATATGTATTGTTTGTCCAGTCTCATAGATCACATCAGGGTATTTCTTTCTGTGCAATCCTAATGTATGTTTGTGTGGGTTTAATAACATTGTGAGACCATTGAAAATGCCAGCCGAAAAATGTACGTCAAAACAAAACTTTTTTTTGCATGACACTTAAGTAAAAATCGAAATATGTCGAGACGTTTGTAGAAAATTTAGAATTTGTGGGGATCCCTAAAAATAGACTATAGAAGAACTTGAAAGACAACATATGAATAAAACGTACAAGAATTACGGAAGAGGGACAATTAGCGTGTCAAATCACAATTTGATCAAAGCATGCCGGGAATGTGTGAATGCATTTGGACATCACTTAGAAACATCTCTTACAAAGCAGGTTAGTACTCGCTTTGCAATCTAAATACAATTTTCTGTATGCTAAAGATGTTTGCGTAAAAATAAGCGGAACGTCACGGTTCGAAAATGCTGGCATCCGCGACGTGCCTCGCCGTTCTGCACTCACCCGTTATCTCGTCCAGGAGTCAAAACTAACGCACGATATTTTAGATCTTGAATCAAGGTGACGGATTGGATTTTCATTGACTGCACATTTCAATGACAAAAATCCTGGAGCGATAAGCCTATTCATGGCAATGTTTTCTTTCTATTCTTTGGAAATCGGCAAAAGGATATTATCAAAGTATTCTAAGATACTCGAACTTTTTGTTCCTTGGGATACCACGATGGCATTACTTTTCAAAATTCCACTGAACTCATGGTGTTATTCCAGGTTGGATACAACTAAAGAAGTAGCGAGACCTTGCCACGAGAGAGGCTTCCCCGATGGCGTAGTGGTAACGTCGACGTATTTAATACCCCTTGGATGATACCCCTTGGAGGCCCACTTCACATTCTTCTTTACCCACTTTAAACGGTAAGGTAAGTCCCGATTAGCCTACGCGCATAAAGTGGACTTAAAACAACAATTCAATTGTCACGAGAGGCACGCTAATAGCTGCGAAGAGACAGTAACCACTGACCACGAGTCACTTAATGAAACAAAATAAGTGAGCTTTGGTCCACAAAAGTTGTGACCCTCCAGGGCTTCACAAAACTTGAAATTTATATTTAATTCTAACTTTAAAATTTAAATATAATGCGTTTTTGCGTTAGATGACGCGGTGTTGATTGCCTACTCAGAAAACTTTACAAAAGCTACTATTTACAATGAGATACACTATCGTCGTATAAGACTACATCACCCAAAATGCAGGATAGAGAGGTGTACACATTTTTGGAACCTAGGCTATCCTTTGTTTTGGGACCTGCTGACAATATTATTATTATTATTATTATCATGGTACTTCACTTCCACAAATTGCATGCTATGGATTAATAACACTAGCGATTTTCTTAGCTGTCTGTTAGGATACATCAGTCCCAAATTTGAAAATATCTAAGTTACTGGTAGAACCTCAATTTGGTAAATTTCCTTCTCAGCTGCCGTACAGACTTGCACTCCGCTTATAAAACAGTACTGAAAAATGATTTATGATGTAAGAGGTTTTTTAAACGCTAGTAACTCCTTCCCATGAAATAAGCAACTAATAGGATGTAAGATGTTGTTTTAATTTGCTATTATCACAACATGAAGGAATTTTATTAGTCTGTGTGAATCACTTCTGCCCTTTCTTTTGTGCGGCCCACTGGATTTTCGGCCCCTAGGCTACACACCAAGACAGCCTACTGGCAAATCCCCCCTATCAGTATGTGTGCACATAAAGATCAAGAAGCAGCAAAATACTGTAGGGATCTGTATGGAGAACTTGGAAGCCTGATTGTTAAAATGAACTAAACATATTTCTCTGATTTCATTCTCCCTTCAGTGTTGATTTTTCTATTGAGTCGTGAACAGTATTTCATCGATTTTTATTTAAAAACCATTGGACAAACTTTGACTAATACAGAGTAACGCAAGAAGAACGCATGTTTTTGGAATAAGTGTAGCGTCGGTGATTTTCAAGATACAAACGCTTTATTACCACCAAAACCATCGGTTAGAAATGCAGTTTGGATAGGTATACAGTGATGATTTAAGTATGGAAGATGATGCCGGAAAGATGACGTCATTGTTGCTGTCCCCACCACGTAATCTCACATTTCGGCGATGTCTCTTGACCCCCAGCCCCCCAGATTTGTCTGTCTGCGACTTCTTTCTGTGGGATTACCTCAAGTCGAAAACCTCGTTCTGTCGACGAGCTGAAAGTTGCCATTCGTGCCAGACGAAATGTTGGCAAGGGTAATGCGGAACTCTTAGGAGAGGCTCTGCTATGTGTCCAGCAACGATGACGTCATCTGTCCATACTTAAATCATCAATGTATACCATTCCAAGCTGAATTTCTTACCGATGGTTTTGGTGGTAATAAAACGTTCGTATCTTCAAAATCAACGACGCTACATTTATTCCAAAAACGTGCGTTCTTTTTGCGCCACCCTGTAGTTTCTATGAGCATATCGTGGCTTCAAACCTCAAACTTATCAGTATTTTCATTTAATTGAAAAATACATGCAATCAGGTGCAAGCTCGCCCACTGAGGCAAAAGAGGCGCGACATTTTCCAGCTGGGGAGAAGGTCCGGGAATTCTGGAGCCATGTTCGCTTAGCTGCAACTCAATTCCCGTACGGTTGTTGTACGAGGGTTATTACTGCATGCGCAGTAACCAGCAGTAACGTGTAATTGCACTCCACACACAACGACAGTCCATTTGCTCCAACAGTGCGCGAGTAGGAACTGATGAAGATGGACACTAATATCGGTTGTTTTCAATTATTTTTACATGTCCCCCCACCCCACCCCACTTCTAGGAGTGCCAGGGGTGTATTACCCCCACAGTATTTCTTTCCATATTGCAAGTGATATGTATACCAAGTTTGGTTCAAATCGCTTCAGGTGTTCGAGAGTTATGCCGGAACAAACAAACACACACATACACACACACACACATACATCTATTTTTATATACAGTAAAAACCTGTCTATCCCGAAACATGATGGTTCCGAGCAAAATTTTCTGTCTTAACAGTTTTCCTTGTTATACAGGGTTGACTTTAAATACAGTAAAGAGCGCTGCAGGAAATTATGGAAAGACATATTTACATTTCGCATTACTTATAATGTAGAGTACTAATGCATGTACGTACATGAATAAAAATGCGATACTGTCGCAATAAGCATAGCAGAGATTACAATTATGTAACACAACATGTTGGTACACTTTTTACAGTATTTTAAGAACATACAGTACGTACTTATGTATCTTTTCGAACCCGGTACCCCTGGCGTCGTAGCGCGATATGCATAGAGGGAAAGAGAAAGATTGAAAGATGGAATATGAAGAAAGATTGAGATAAAAGTGAAGAATAAAGAAAGAAACAAAGATAGATAACAAGAAAAATAGAAAGATGACGAAATAACAAAGGAGAAATCGACAAGGAAAGGTGGAGAAAGAGGGTAAGAGATGAAAGAAAGAAACGGAAGCGTAACAGCTATGAGTATTGTAGCGCATTCTTTCATATCGACAATGTTATCGATAAGGGAGTGGCAACAGAGGCGTGTTCCACTTACAGTATTGCATTGTTTTCTTGCGAGTGAAAAAATAAAGGAAGAAATTTTCATCTTACTGAAAATGAAAACATCTCGTTGGTCTTTAAATAGTGTTCCGTTTCCGCGTTAAGGAGGTTTCCGCCTTAAGCAGATCATTTTCAGGTATTATTTCCGCATTTACAGGTTTCCTTGTTATAGATGTTCCGGGGTATGCAGTTTTTCCTGTATTAGAATTAGATTATTAAATTATAATCAAAATTGTGAAATTGTTGACTACCAATACTCACATTATATGTCATAACACTGGAAACATTAATGCACATTCCAAGTTCGTGCGCCTAAATGGTATTACATTTTTCGTTCCGAAAAGACATTATTGATTCAATGTATCTCTTCACCCTTGACTACAGTCACGCACCGTTTCGATTCCCAATAATAGTAGCTCGAGTGCTTTACTCGACACACAGATGTCTTAAATTTTTAATAAATTCTCCGGAAAATATATGTTTGTCTCTCTGAACAAAATGAGTGCAGCCAGCCACCGTGGCGGAGTGGTTACCACATCAAGCTACGACGCCAGGGGTCCAGGGTTCGAATCCCGACCTACGCGTGGATGTTTCTGAGTGTCTATTCATCAATTTCATCATATCATCACTCATCCCGATCTTCGCAAATTAGCCAAAACCAAAAGTGGCACAAAAAGCGAAGTAAAATAAAGCAAATAAATCAATCAATCTAACTGCGTATAAATTGTCGTGCCACTTTGGAATATAATATAGCAACACAGGCGCTTCGTACTCCCTGTAATTTACATATAAACTAATAAAAATCAATTACCTTCCATTTATAGGGTGTTCTGAATATTAGTACAGTCACGGAGAGTTCTGGGTTCTAACAACCCTATTGAAAAGTACTGAAGCAAGCCCCCGATGTCTGACCACCAAGCGGTTTGTGAGGAAACGACCTAACTAACATTGCAGTTCTGCGGCTTGTATACCAGTCACGGTCTATACACCTGTCAAATTTCATGAGAATCGGAGGGGGACACAGGGGACAGATGATCCTCACGTCAATTTGTCCTCATTTTGACATTTGAGGCGGGTTTTGCCCCCCAAAACAGTTTTTTAGCCGAAACAAAAAAAAACAACTTGTATTTCTTCCTTTGGGCCCCTCTATACACCTGCGAAGTTTCATGAAAATCGGAGGGGAACACAGGGGTCAGATCCGCACTTCAATTTGTCCTCATCTTGACATTTGAGATGAGGTTGCCCCCTAGAACAAATTTTTTGCCGAAACAAAAAAAAACACGTATTTCTTCATTTGGGCCCGTTTATACACACACCTGCCAAGTTTCATGGAAATCGGAGGGGGACACAGGGGTCAAATCCCCACTTCAATATGTCCTCATCTTGACAATTGAGTGGGTGAGTGGGTTTCGCCCTGTAAAACCGTTTTTTAGCTGAAACAAAATTTTCTTCCTTTGGGCCCCACTATACACCTGCCAAGTTTCATGGAAATCGGAGGGGGACACAGGGGTCCGATCCTCAATTCAATTTGTCCTCATCTTGAAATTTGAGGGGGTTTTGTCCCCGCTAAAATTGTTTTTTATCTGAAACAAAAAAACACGTATTTCTTCCATTGGGCCCCACTATACACCTGCCAAGTTTTATGGAAATCGGAGGGACACAGGGGTCAGATCCCCACTTCAATATGTCCTCATCTTGACATTTGAGGGGGTTTTGCCCCCTAAAACCGTTTTTTAGCTGAAACAAAAAACACGTATTTCTTCCATTGGGCCTCACTATACACCTGCCAAGTTTCATGAAAATCGGAGGGACACAGGGGTCAGATCCTCACTTCAATTTGTCCTCATCTTGACATTTGAGGGGGTTTTGCCCCCTAAAACAGTTTTTTTAGCTGAAACAAAAAAAATCACGTATTTCTTAATTTGGGCCCGTTAATACACACACCTGCCAAGTATCATGGAATTCGGAGGGGGACACAGGGGTCAGATCCTCACCTCAATTTGTCCTCATCTTGACATTTGAGGGGGTTTTGCCCCCTAAAACCGTTTTTTAGCTGAAACAAAAAACACGTATTTCTTCCATTGGGCCTCAGTATACACCTGCCAAGTTTCATGGAAATCGGAGGGACACAGAGGTCAGATCCTCACTTCAATTTGTCCTCATCTTGACATTTGAGTTTTTTTTTCCTAAAACCGTTTTTTAGCTGAAAAAAAAACACGTATTTCTTCCTTTGGGCCCCACTATACTGCCAAGTTTCATGGAAATCGGAGGGGGACACTTAGATAACCTCCCTTGTTAGTCTTACACTTTGTAATTATTTAACACTGCATATATTATAATGTTTTATTTTAATTTGTAAAACTGTAACTGTAGAACAATTGTATAATATTTGTATAACATTTCTATCTTGTTATATGTGTTAAAGGTTTCATCCTGGAATGGAATGTCTCACATTTATGTGTGTTTTCATTTCCAATACATTCGAATGAATACATATTCGTTTCAATGGCAATTACAAAATCACCTCTGACATGTGTGCACGAGTGTGTTAGCCGATGCGTAGCAAAGTATTTTTGGAACAACACTTGAAAAAAATTCTTGTAGGACTAACGAAAAATTTCTTTGTAATCGAAGATCATAATACCTTTTAAGGTGTGGTAATATTATAATGGGATTGAGATACCAAACTCTCGGATCCGGATCCAGATCCGGAACTTTCGGATCCGGATCCAGATCCGAAACTTTCAGACACGGATCCGGATCCGGAATTTTCGGATCCGGATCCAGATCCGAATCTTTCGGACCCGGATCCGGATCCGAAGTTTTCAGACCCGGATCCGGATCCGCGGATCCGGAACTCTCGGATCCGGATCCAGATCGGAACTTTCTGATCCGGATCCAGATCCGGAACTTTCGGATCCGGATCCAGATCCGAAACTTTCAGACCCGGATCCGGATCCGGAATTTTCGGATCCGGATCCAGATCCGTAACTTTTGGATCCGGATCCGGATCCGTTTGGCCATCCCTAGTCACGGGTATACATCTCTGTAAATTGAGCAGTGATGCAAAAGAGAAATACGAATTGAAGATTGTCGGAAGTAATGTCTCGTGTTCTCGGTCCACGTTAAGCTCCTTAATTTAATGTTGATTGCGAACGAACCTGACGGACTTGGTTAATATTTTCACTCCTGGCATTACAGTAAATTCTATATTTTACAATTATATCGATGCTTTGAACGAAAATAATACCTAGAACAACATCTAACACACGTGCAGACCACTTTTCTCACACACAAGCACGTGGAAACAAACACACAAATCTAAGTTTTAACTTCCAAGTGAATGTCCAAATAATAGTAAATGGAGAAGCACGATGTGCGAAACGGGAATTTTCACAGAAAGAATGCGTCTATTTTTGACATACGTGGTTTCTATTAATAGACAATGAAACACTTATGAAATAAATTAAGATCCATTTTATTCTTCAGGTGTTGAGGAAGGAAACAGACTGACTGGTAAAAAGAAAATGTAGTGTAATTGATAGAGTGTTGGTACAGAGCTTTCATCAGCGAGATCTAGGTTCGATCCCCACAAAGAACATGTTCTAAAATAATTTTCTATTAGTG